>NW_028158543.1:0-9810 GCF_964263955.1 Coregonus lavaretus | reverse complement strand
ACAGATGGTGAAGATGATAGTGAAATTGGAACAGCAGTGAATTTGATCTAACCTCCCTCTCTTCTCTCCACTTCTCATCTCCTATCCTTTCGATACACTCCTCCACCCCTTTCAACTTCAACCCCCCTTCCCTCTCTCTCTCTATCTCTTTTTCTCAGGGGCAGACGTAATAAACTTTGATGGACAGGGAGTTATATCGTACCGATTTAAGGTAAGAAATAAATCCTTCTTTTTGATGTAGTCATGTCTGTTTACTTCGACTTCAGTCCACGTTCTTCAATTCCAGTCCTGGAGAGCTACTGGGGGGTGCAGGCTTTAGTTCCAGCCCAACACTAACACACCAGGACCGGAATTGAAGAAGTCTGTCTGTTATATTTAATAATTTATATATATTATTTATATTTAATAAAATAAAGACGTTATTATTTTGTTCACAGGTGAAGAAGATGAAGATTATAAAGGATGTGATCGCTCTGAAGTTTAAAACGTGGGATAGTGAAGGAGTCATTCTACATGGAGAGGGACAGCAAGGAGATTATATTACATTGGAGCTACGCAAGGCCAAACTACTGCTGCAGATTAACCTAGGTATAATACACACACACACACACACACACACACACACACACACACACACACACACACACACACACACACACTGTCCTGATGTGTGTTTAATCCTGTAATCTCCAGGCAGTAACCAGTACGGTTCGATCCTTGGCCACACCTCAGTGACATCTGGAAGCCTATTGGATGATCACCACTGGCACTCTGTGGTGATAGAACGATACCGACGCAACGTTAACTTCACACTGGACACACACACACAACACTTCAGGACCAACGGAGAGTTTGACCATCTGGATCTAGACTACGAGGTGAGGAGTTAAAGAAACAAACACACACCCACCTGTACTGTACATACACTGAACAAAAATAGAAACGCAACATGCAACAATTTCAAAGACTTTACTGAGATACAGTTCATATAAGGAAATCAGTCAATTGAAATAAATTCATTAGGCCCTAATCTATGGATTTCACATGACTGGGAATACAGATAGGCATCTGTTGGTCACAGATACCATTAAAAAAATATAGGGGCGTAGATTAGAAAACCAATCAGTATCTGGTGTGACCACCATTTGCCTCATGCAGCGGGACACACCTCCTTCACATAGAGTTGATCAGGCTGTTGATTGTGGCCTGTGGAATGTTGTCCCACTCCTCTTCAATGGCTGTGCGAAGTTGCTTGATATTGGCGGGAACTGGAACACGCTGTTGTACACGTCGATCCAGAGCATCCCAAACATGCTCAATGAGTGACATGTCTGGTGAGTATGCAGGCCATGGAAGAACTGGGACATTTTCAGCTTCCAGGAATTGTGTACAGGTCCTTGCGACATGGGGCCGTAAATTATCATGCTAAAACATGAGGTGATGGTGGAGGATGAATGGCACGACAATGGGCTCGTCACGGTATCTCTGTGCATTGAAATTGCCATCCATAAAATGCAATTGTGTTCGTTGTCCGTAGCTTATACCTGCCCATACCCTAACCCCACCGCCACTATGGGGCACTCTGTTCACAACGTTGACATCAGCAAACTCCTCGGCCACACAACACCATCTGCCCGGTACAGTTGAAACCGGGAATCATCCGTGAAGAGCACACTTCTCCAGTGTGCCAGTGGCCATCGAAGGTGAGCATTTGCCCACTGAAGTCAGTTACAATACCAAACTGCAGTCAGGTGAAGACCCTGGTGAGGACGATGAGCACGCAGATGAGCTTCCCCGAGACGGTTTCTGACAGTTTGTGCAGAAATTCTTCAGTTGTGCAAACCCACAGTTTAATCAGCTGTCCGGGTAGCTGGTCTCAGATGATCCCGCAGGTGAAGAAGCCCGGATGTGGAGTTCCTGGGCTGGCGTGGTTACACGTGGTCTGCGCTTCTGAGGCTGGTTGGACGTACTGCCAAATTCTCTAAAATGACGTTGGCTTATGGTAGAGAAATTGACAATAATTTCTCTGGCAACAGCTCTGGTGGAAATTCCTGCAGTCAGCATGCCAATTGCACACTCCCTCAAAACTTTAAACATCTATGGCATTGTGCTGTGTGACAGAACTGTACATTTATTACTGGCCTTTTATTGTCCCCAGCACAAGGTGCACCTGTGTAATGATCATGCTGTTTAATCAGCTTCATGATATGCCACACCTGTCAGGTGGATGGATTATCTTGTCAAAGGAAAAATGCTCACTAACAGGGATGTAAAAAAAACTTGAGAGAAATAAGCTTTTAGTGCGTATGAAAAATGTCTGGCCTTTTTTATTTCAGCTCATGATACATGGGACAAACACTTAAATGTTGTGTTTATATATTTTTTCAGTGTTCTTGCAAACACACACTCTGACGCACAGCATTGTTCCACTGCTTCAGATTCCTTTACAGTGTCTCTCAGTATTTCTCTCCCTCCCTCCCTCTCTCTCCTCCTACCCTCTAGATCTATAACAGCCATCATGTAACACTAATTAACACCGTCCTGAGAGACCACAGCAGTCATCTCACCTCCCTCCTGCTCCCGCCCCCAAGTTCCTGTGTCTCACCTCCGACTCACCCTATTAACACCCTCCTCCGCTTGTCAGTGTCATAATGTCACTTCTCCTCTCTTCTGCATTCTCTCTCCCCTTCTTCTTTCTACTGTATACTCTTTTCTTATTTGTTTCATCTCTCTCTCTCTCTTCTCTCCCTCGTTCTCTCTCTATATATATATCTCTCTCACTCTATCTCTCTCTTTCCTTTTTCATCCATATGTCAGCTATAATTACCAGTGTTTGCTGTTAGATTTGATACCAGAGGAAATTAGATATTGGAGTTACACTCACTGATCAGGAATAATCCATACAGTGCATTCGGAAAGTATTCAGATCCCTTCACTTTTTCCACATTTTGTTACGTTACAGCCTTATTCTAAAATTGATGAAATAATTTTTTTCCCTCATCAATCTACACACAATACCCCATAATGACAAAGCAAATACTGTTTTTATTTATTTATTTGAAAATGTATTAAAAAGTATTCAGACCCTTTACTCAGTACTTTGTTGAAGCACCTTTGGCAGCGATTACACCCTCAAGTCTTCTTGGGTATGATGCTACAAGCTTGGCACACCTGTATATGGGGTGTTTCTCCCATTCTTCTCTGTAGATCCTCTCAAGCTCTGTCAGGTTGGATGGGGAGCTTTGCTGCACAGCTATTTTCAGGTCTCTCCAGAGATGGCTGGGCCACTCAAGGACATTCAGAGACTTGTCCCGAAGCCACTCCTGCGTTGTCTTGGCTGTGTGCTTAGGGTCATTGTCCTGTTGGAAGGTGAACCTTCGCCCCAGTCTGAGGTCCTGAGCGCGCTGGAGCAGGTTTTCATCAAGGATCTCTTTGTACTTTGCTCCGTTCATCTTTCCCTCGATCCTGACTAGTCACCCAGTCCCTGCCACTGAAAAACATTCCCACAGCATGATGCTGCCACCACCGTGCTTCACTGTAGGGATGGTGCCAGGTTTCTTCCAGACGTGAGGCTTGGCATTCAGAGTTCAATCTTGGTTTCATCAGACCAGAGAATTTTGTTTCTCATGGTCTGAGAGTCCTTTAGGTGCCTTTTGGCAAACTCCAAGCGGGCCGTCTTGTGCCTTTTACTGAGGAATGGCTTCCATCTGGCCACTCTACCATAAAGGCCTAATTGGTGGAGTGCTGCAGAGATGGTTGTCCTTCTGGAAGGTTCTCCCATCTCCACAGAGGAACTCTGGCGCTCTCAGACTGACCATCATGTTCCAAGGCCCTTCTCCCCCGATTGTTCAGTTTGGCTGGGCGGCCAGCTCTAGGAAGAGTCTTGGTGGTTCCAAACTTCTTCCATTTAAGAATGATGGAGGCCACTGTGTTCTTGGGGACCTTCAATGCTGGTACCCTTCCCCAGATCTGTGCCTCGACACAATCCTGTCTCGGAGCTCTATGGACAATTCCTTCGACCTCATGGCTTGGTTTTTGCTCTGACATGCACTGTCAGCTGTGGGACCTTTATATAGACAGGTGTTTGCCTTTCCAAATCATGTCCAGAGGTGGACCCCAATCAAGTTGTAGAAACATCTCAAAGATGATCAATGGAAACAGGATGCACCTGAGCTCAATTTCAAGTCTCATTGCAAATGTTCTGAATAGTTATGTAAATACGTTTTTTATTTTTTTATTTTTTTTACCTGTTTTTGTTTTGTCATTATGGGGTATTGTGTGTAGATTGATGAGGAAAATGTTGTATTTAATCAATTTTAGAATAAGGCTGTAACGTAGCAAAATGTGGGAAAAACGAATGGGTCTGAATACTTTCCGAATGCACTGTATGTAAGGGATAATCAACAATTCTATGGAATATAATGAACAATGAACAACGTAGATGGTGTAGCATTATTTTCCAGAGAATGCATAGAGCCCTGAGTTGATTATCCCTTTTGTGCCATGGCTATAATTTAACACATTTGCCACTAGAAGTGTGTTCAACATCCACTGACGTAGCCAGCAAGTTAACTAGATACAGTTGAAGTCGGAAGTTTACATACACCTTAGCCAAATACATTTCAACTCAGTTTTTCACAATTCCTTACATTTAATCCTAGTAAAAATTCCCTGTTTTAGGTCAGTTAGGATCACCACTTTATTTTAAGAATGTGAAATGTCAGAATAATAGTAGAGAGAATGATTTCTTTCATCACATTCCCAGTGTGTCAGAAGTTTACATACACTCAATTAGTATTTGGTAGCATTGCCTTTAAATTGTTTAACTTGGGTCAAACGTTTCGGGTAGCCTTCCACAAGCTTCCCACAATAAGTTGGGTGAATTTTGGCCCATTCCTCCTGACTGAGCTGGTGTAACTGAGTCAGGTTTGTAGGCCTCCTTGCTCGCACACGCTTTTTCAGTACTGCCCACAACTTTTCTATAGGATTGAGGTCAGGGCTTTGTGATGGCCACTCCAATACCTTGACTTTGTTGTCCTTAAGCCATTTTGCCACAACTTTGGACGTATGCTTGGGGTCATTGTCCATTTGCAAAACCCATTTGCGACCAAGCTTTAACTTCCTGACTGATGTCTTGAGATGTTGCTTCAATATATCCACATAATCTTCCTTCCTCATGATACCATCTATTTTGTGAAGTGCACCAGTCCCTCCTGCAGCAAAGCACCCCCACATCATGATGCTGCCACCCCCGTGCTTCACGGTTGGGATGGTGTTCTTCGGCTTGCAAGCAACCCCCTTTTTCCTCCAAACATAACGATGGTCATTATGGCCAAACAGTTATATTTTTGTTTCATCAGACCAGAGGACATTTCTCCAAAAAGTATGATCTTTGTCCCCATGTGCAGTTGCAAAACATAGTCTGGCTTTTTTATAGCGGTTTTGGAGCAGTGGCTTCTTCCTTGCTGAGCGGCCTTTCAGGTTATGTCGATATAGGACTTGTTTTACTGTGGATATAGATACTTTTGTACCTGTTTCCTCCAGCATCTTCACAAGGTCCTTTGCTGTTGTTCTGGGATTGATTTGCACTTTTCGCACCAAAGGACGTTCATCTCTAGGAGACAGAACGCGTCTCCTTCCTGAGCGGTATGATGGCTGCGTGGTCCCATGGTGTTTATACTTGCGTACTATTGTTTGTACAGATGAACGTGGTACTTTCAGGCATTTGGAAATTGCTCCCAAGGATGAACCAGACTTGTGGAGGTCTACAATCTTTTTCTGAGGTCTTGGCTGATTTCTTTTGATTTTCCCATGATGTTGTCACATTCGTTGTGTAAAGGATTGGACCAAGGTGCAGCGTGGTATGCATACATGTTTAATGTTAATAATAAACACTCCACAAAATAACAAAGCTACTGAACGTGAAGTTCTAAAGGCTATACATCAAACAAGCCAAACACACAGAAACAAGATGCCACAACTAAAGGTAGGCAAAATGGCTACCTAAGTATGATCCCCAATCAGAGACAACGATCGACAGCTGCCTCTGATTGGGAACCACACCCGGCCAACATAGAAATACATAACATAGAATTCACACCCTGACCAAACCAACTAGAGAAAACCGGGCTCTCAAGGTCAGGGCGTGACAGTACCCCCCCCCCCCCCCAAAGGTGCGTACTCTGGCCACACCAACCTGACTCATTAGGGGAGGGTCCGGGTGGGCATCCAGCCTCGGTGGCGGCTCCGGCCTCGGGCGCAACGTAGGTATTAACCTCTTATTTTCTGGCTCCCCGTTGCACACCTGGTCCGGTCTGGACCTCGGCGCTATGCTTCCCCTCTCAGTCCTCCTACGATGCACCAAGCCCTGTCTGGACCCTGGTGTGGGAGAGTAGACGACCGGACCCGGACTAGGCACCGGTGGAGCGGACTGCTCTGGCACTGCCGGAGCTGAACTGGACCCCGGTGGAGCGGACTGCACTGGCTCTGGACTAGAGCAGCTGACCGGGGTTGGACTGGGCACCGGTGGAGTGGACTGCACTGGAGTGGAGCAGCTGACCGGAGCTGGACTAGGCACCGGTGGAGCGGACTACTCTGATCCAGGACTGGACCGTACCTGGCTGGGGACACGCACCACTAGTCTAGTGCGAGGAGCAGGCACGGGCCGTACCGGACTGGAGACACGCACCACTAGTCTGGTGCGAGGAGCAGGCACGGACCGTACCGGACTGGAGACACACACCACTGGTTTGGTGCGAGGAGCAGGCACGGGCCGTACCGGACTGGAGACACGCACCACTAGTCTGGTGCGAGGAGCAGGCACGGGCCGTGCCTGACTGGAAACACGCACCACTGGTTTGGTGCGAGGAGCAGGCACGGGCCTTACCTGTCTGTGAAGACGCACTGACGGCACAGTGCGTAAAGCCGGCGCATAGCCTGGTGCCTGTATGGTCACACGCTCCTCAAAGCGAGTGCGGGGAGTTGGCTCTGCTAAACCTGGCTCCGCCAGCCTCTGCTCTAAGGACTGAGCTCTCTGCTGCTGGAGGGTTAACTCCACTCTCAGCTCCTCCTGTTGTCTGGCCAGCTCCTCTCTCAGTGCTCTGAAACTTGGCTCCTCCAGCCTCTGCTCTAAGGACTGAGTTCTCTGCTGCTGGAGGGTTAATTCCTCTCTCAACTCTTCCTCTTGTCTGGCCAGCTCCTTTCTCCGTGCAACCACTGACTCCCTCACCCTGAGGGCCTCCTGCAGCGCCTCCTTCTGAAGGGAGATCTCCTGCTCCTTCTTCGCTATCAGCCCCCGTAAGGTGGTTGTCTCTTCTGTCAGAGTGCTAATCTGCAGGTCTTTCCGGGCCTCCTGCTGCTTAGCCAACCACCCCGTGTGCCCCCCCCCAAAAAAATTTTTTTATCTTGGGGTTGCCTCTCGGGCTTCCTTCGCGGTCTCAAACTCCGATTTCGCCGTTGATCCTCTCCATCCTGGGCTTCTTCCTTCGCCCAGGGTCCTTTACCAGCCTATATCTCCTCCCATGTCCAAAATGTCTTCCCCACCTGTGTCCAGCATATTTGCTCCTCCTGGCCACGCTGCCTGGTCCGTTGGTGGTGGGATCTTCTGTCACGTTCGTTGTGTAAAGGATTGGACCAAGGTGCAGCGTGGTGTGCGTACATGTTTAATGTTAATAATAAACACTCTACAAAATAACAAAGCAACTGAACGTGAAGTTCTAAAGGCTATACATCAAACAAGCCAAACACACAGACACAAGATCCCACAACTAAAGGTAGGCAAAATGGCTACCTAAGTATGATCCCCAATCAGAGACAACGATCGACAGCTGCCTCTGATTGGGAACCACACCCGGCCAACATAGAAATACATAACATAGAATTCACACCCTGACCAAACCAATTAGAGAAAACCGGGCTCTCAAGGTCAGGGCGTGACAGATGTCAAGCAAAGAGGCACTGAGTTTGAAGGTAGGCCTTGAAATACATCCACAGGTACACCTCCAATTGACTCAAATGATGTCAATTAGCCTATCAGAAGCTTCTAAAGTCATGACATCATTTTCTGGAATTTTCCAAGCTGTTTAAAGGCACAGTCAACTTAGTGTATGTAAACTTCTGGCCCACTGGAATTGTGATACAGTGAATTATAAGTGAAATAATCTGTCTGTAAACAATTGTTGGAAAAATGACTTGTGTCATGCACAAAGTAGATGTCCTAACCGACTTGCCAAAACTATAGTTTGTTAACAAGAAATTTGTGGAGTGGTTGAAAAGCAAGTTTTAATGACTCCAACCTAAGTGTATTTAAACTTCCGACTTCAACTGTAGCTACAGTAGTTGCCGTGGTAACCAAACAAACAGACTTGCTAGTTTAGCTAACCAAACCATCAGTCCTAGCTTGCTATTATGAAAATCGAATTCAACAATACCAATGCTGTTTTCAATTCGACTTTTGCTTTCAAAAGCAGCTCAAACAAAACTTGCTTATAAAATACAATTAATGCTGGATGTTAATGCGATGAAACACTACTGCACACTAATACCACTTATAACATGAAATAGATTTTTAAATACCCAAGAAATATAATACGGTGTGTGTATGCATATGTGAGTGCATGCATGCATATACACATGCATATAATGTGATGCTTGATGAGGATATTGGTAGTTGAATCGTTGACTGAGTTACTCCCGATAGCGTGACTGCTTTTGCTCAGTGCAGAACTGCCCAGCCAGTCTTCTTAGCCCTTGGTGTGTCTGTTTAAAGCCTGGATTCCCTTGGTGTGTCTGTTTAAAGCCTGGATTCCCTTGGTGTGTCTGTTTAAAGCCTGGATTCCCTTGTACACTCTTGGCTTTAATTAATTAATTAATATAGGTAGTGAAGCATCACAGTACACACACACTGAACGATGACACATGCACTAGCATTTTGGGATCACCAAGAACAGTTCTTCTCTTAGCAGATGAGAAAAGGCTTTTTTCTCTCTTAGTTATTTTATCCATCTCTCTCTCTCTCTCTCTCTCTCTCTCTCTCTCTCTCTCTCTCTCTCTCTCTCTCTCTCTCTCTCTCTCTCTCTCTACTGTAGTTGAGTTTTGGTGGCATGCCCTACAGTGGTAAGCCAATGGGAGGTGGGATGAAGAACTTCAGAGGCTGTATGGAGAGCATCAACTACAATGGAGATAACATCACTGATCTGGCACGACGCAAGAAGCTAGACACATCCAGCTTTGTAAGTTACACACACTGTCACTGTCTATCTCTCTGTTTCTCTCTGACTCTCAGTCTCTCTGTCTCTGTTTCTGCCTCTGTCTCTCTCTTTGTACAATATATTATCATCTTACCTTGTCGAACGTAAGAATTTGTCAAAGCGAACAACAAATTTGATTAATGATTATTTGATAAGCTCGCATCTGCTACAAGACCATGGTGCTTGCCTACGGAGCTGTGAGGGGAACGGCACCTCCGTACCTTCAGGCTCTGATCAGTCCCTACACCCAAACGAGGGCATTGCGTTCATCCACCTCTGGCCTGCTGGCCCCCCTACCTCTGCGGAAGCACAGTTCCCGCTCAGCCCAGTCAAAACTGTTCGCTGCTCTGGCACCCCAATGGTGGAACAAGCTCCCTCACGACGCCAGGACAGTGGAGTCACTCACCACCTTCCGGAGACACTTGAAACCCCACCTCTTTAAGGAATACCTGGGATAGGATAAAGTAATCCTTCTACCCCCGCTTACCCCCCCCCCCCCCCCCCCCCCCCCCAAAAAAAAATAAAAAAATAAAAAAGTGGTTATCCCACTGGCTATAAGGTG
>NW_028158544.1:35000-39780 GCF_964263955.1 Coregonus lavaretus | reverse complement strand
TACACGTCAACTATGACAGACAAAATGAGGAAAAAAAATCCAGAAAATCACATTGTAGGATTTTTTATGAATTTATTTGCAAATAATGGTGGAAAATAAGTATTTGGTCAATAACAAAAGTTTCTCAATACTTTGTTATATACCCTTTGTTGGCAATGACACAGGTCAAACGTTTTCTGTAAGTCTTCACAAGGTTTTCACACACTGTTGCTGGTATTTTGGCCCATTCCTCCATGCAGATCTCCTCTAGAGCAGTGATGTTTTGGGGCTGTAGCTGGGCAACACAGACTTTCAACTCCCTCCAAAGATTTTCTATGGGGTTGAGATCTGGAGACTGGCTAGGCCACTCCAGGACCTTGAAATGCTTCTTACGAAGCCACTCCTTCGTTGCCCGGGCGGTGTGTTTGGGATCATTGTCATGCTGAAAGACCCAGCCACGTTTCATCTTCAATGCCCTTGCTGATGGAAAGAGGTTTTCACTCAAAATCTCACGATACATGGCCCCATTCATTCTTTCCTTTACACAGATCAGTCGTCCTGGTCCCTTTGCAGAAAAACAGCTCCAAAGCATGATGTTTCCACCCCCATGTTTCACAGTAGGTATGGTGTTCTTTGGATGCAACTCAGCATTCTTTGTCCTCCAAACACGACGAGTTGAGTTTTTACCAAAAAGTTCTATTTTGGTTTCATCTGACCATATGACATTCTCCCAATCCTCTTCTGGATCATCCAAATGCACTCTAGCAAACTTCAGACGGGCCTGGACATGTACTGGCTTAAGTAGGGGGACACTCAGGATTTGAGTCCCTGGCGGCGTAGTGTGTTACTGATGGTAGGCTTTGTTACTTTGGTCCCAGCTCTCTGCAGGTCATTCACTAGGTCACCCTGTGTGGTTCTGGGATTTTTGCTCACCGTTCTTGTGATCATTTTGACCCCACGGGGTGAGATCTTGCGTGGAGCCCCAGATCGAGGGAGATTATCAGTGGTCTTGTATGTATTCCATTTCCTAATAATTGCTCCCACAGTTGATTTCTTCAAACCAAGCTGCTTACCTGTTGCAGATTCAGTCTTCCCGGCCTGGTCCAGGTCTACAATTTTGTTTCTGGTGTCCTTTGACAGCTCTTTGGTCTTGGCCATAGTGGGGGTTTGGAGTGTGACTGTTTGAGGTTGTGGACAGGTGTCTTTTATACTGATAACAAGTTCAAACAGGTCCATTAATACAGGTAACGAGTGGAGGACAGAGGAGCCTCTTAAAGAAGAAGTTACAGGTCTGTGAGAGCCAGAAATCTTGCTTGTTTGTAGGTGACCAAATACTTATTTTCCACCATAATTTGCAAATAAATTCATTAAAAATCCTACAATGTGATTTTCTGGATTTTTTTTTCTCAATTTGTCTGTCATAGTTGACGTGTACCTACTATGAAAATTACAGGCCTCTCTCATCTTTTTAAGTGGGAGAACTTGCACAATTGGTGGCTGACTAAATACTTTTTTTCCCCACTGTATATTGTCAAAGAAGTGTGGATCATCATTATTTGGTCCGTAAAGGTTAATGAGCCGTATCTGTTTATGGTCCAACAACATATTTAAAATAATCCATCTACCTTGCGTATCTATTTGGACAATTTGCACATTCGGATCGAAATTACTATTAATTAATATCATCACCCCTTTTGAATTTCTTTGCCCATGGGAGAAGTATATTCCCCCCCCCCCCCCCCATTCCCTTTTCCACTCAACTTCATCTCGAATTGTTGAATGAGTTTCCTGTATACAATAGATATTATATTCCTTCTCTTTGAGCCATGTAAATATTGTTCTTCTTTTGTTATTATCAGCTAAGCCATTACAATTATAACTGGCTATACGTATTTCACCATACACCATAATGAGATACAAGTTTCAAGTCTATTTATCATTATATATGTTTGTAAATTTACCAATAAAAAATACCGTAATGATTGAGTGTCCATATAGCTGTACCGTGATATTTGCATTGCTACTGAGTAACCCTTCAATTGTTCTCCACTAATTCCCCCGCTAAAGCCCCTCCCCATCCCAAGTTGAGCCGTCATCCCAGTGATCAGCATCCCACCCACGTCCCTCCGGATCCCTAAGGCCCCGAGAGGCCAGGACCCATCCATCGAAAACAGCACACAGTGCCACCCACAAAACAGAAGCAGATTAACCGCCAAAAGCATTTCCAATGCTGTCACCTCTCTATATATATATTTAACTATTAAAAAAAATTATGCATATCCTATTTTCCATCATTATCAATTAATATGCGTAATAATGTCGGCAGTTCATGCATAGGATTTTAACATATGACCCGGATTGCCATTGTATTACATTAAATTTATTGACAAGCAATTATTATCCTAGCAAATAATTCCCATGGTCCATCCCATACCCCCCCCCCCCCCCCCCCCCCCCCCCCTACTTAATCTATGTCAAGTCCTAGGTGATGGAGATCAGATCCACCCTCTTCACCTGAGACACAAACACTCTGATCCCCTGTTGTAACCATTTTCCCAAGCATCTCCGTGCAGTCAGACCTTTGATTATTTTGTGCCACCTGGGCCACAATGATAAACCCCCTCTCTGATTGTCCGAGTGTGACCCCCTCCCCATGGGTTACTGCAGCCAGTGTTGCCAGCACTGCCACTACCTGGGTGGGGGTACCCCACCAGAATCCCCACCGGCTAGGTAAAAGGTCGTCAAGGTTCTCATTAGCAGCTTTGAGAATTACCTTGTATATAATGCTCTCCCATCAGGGGGCTCTGGCTTTGTAGGACCAACCCTGCCAGGCAGGCTCAGAATCTTGAGGGGGCGGTGCTGCTCAAGTAGGTCTCTGACCGCATTTATTTCTCTGTTTAGGCTGCATACTCACAGCAGGTCCATAAAAGAGATGGGAACTTCTCTTTGGTGTATGGGTCGCTCAGGTGGGTTGGGGATCTTTCCATCATGATAGGACAATAAAAAATTCGATTAGATGTATACTATATTTAAAAATGTATATCCCTCATCTACACAAAATTGAACGCTCTCTCTCACTACCCCTGCTCATAGACCCCCGTCGGCTCTGGGATATGCAACCATTTCCACTCTCACTCACTTAACGCCGCACCTTTTCAAACACAAAAATGCACACCACATGGTTGACTGCGGAAGAAATGGGCCGAGCGTGCAAACGCACCCGTATCCACACCTGCCGCATGGGGGAAAGGATGCCAGAGAGAACACAGGACCAACCACAACAACCATCCGCCAAAACAACAACCAACCGCCAAAACAACAACCGCCCGCCAAAAAAGCCATGTTCTAATTATTTGTATTTAAAGATGTATTATTCTGCTTGTTATCTTTTCTTGTTATATCGTTTTATCCTTTTATAAAATACTATATTTACTATAAATGTTATTTAATATTACAATCCCTATCATGGCTAGTATTGGGTGCTCCATTATTCGACTCCTCTATTACAACTTTTAGAATAGCCATGGAGTAGTCTTTGTGTCTCTGAACATTTGGTTGTCAATATACAGTTTATCCACCATGAGTGCAACACGTTTCCCTTTTAATCTGTTTTCCTTGAAGATTGGATACAGAACATTGCGCCTTTCTGCAATCTCCCTCGGGAACTGATCATTCATGCCTATTTTCGTGCCAGCAAGTCTTTTCCCTAGGCTTTTAACCATTGCTTTATCCTTAAAAAATGCAAATTTGGCAACGATTGGGCGCTCATATTTCTGTCCTCTTTTTCCGAAACGGTGTACACGTTCGAGTTGGATTTTATCGACAGCCTCGAGTGGGATTTGTTGCGCTGTATGCAGGAAGTCCTTCATAATATTCTCTGTTATTTCTCCCTCCTTTTCCTGAATAGCCGTAAGTACTACATTTTCTCTCATCGATCTAGTTTGGATGTCTAGTAAGGCTTCTCTCAGAAGGTTGTTCTCCTTTTTAAGTTCCCTAACGTCCGTTTCCATCTTAGAGACTGTCACTTTTAATTTTTTTTCTTTCTCCATTACCAAAGCTTTTTCGTCACTCATTTGAAGACTCGCTTTCAACTCTTTTACGTCCTTACTGACCAATTCTAGTATGCCCAATTGGTCATTTATCGACTTCAACAGGTCGCTTTCCACACTTACCAGACCCAGTGGTGAAAAGCATATATCATCTGTATCAGTCGACGAGTCGCGTTTCCTCTTGGGGATCGGCTCTCCTCGCTTATCTTCCGCCATGTTTGGGTGTTGCGTGTTCTTATAATATTTGTCGATATATTTCTCTAGCCTTATGATCTGTTTTGTGTTATTATCCAGATTGAATTATATGAACTGTGAATATATGAAATGCTAATATTTAGTCTAACTTACTGATTTGGAATATTATGTTTTTATCTTGAGGTGGTTTGTACCGCTTTCTATTCAATATGCCATCTTGTCTACTATGATGTTCTTTCCCTGAACTGTGTTCTGTAGTTAAACTACCAGTACTATGATATTATTTCCCTGAACTGTGTTCTGGGGTTAAACTACCAGTACTATGATATTATTTCCCTGAACTGTGTTCTGGGGTTAAACTACTACTACTTTCTCTCTCTTTTTACTTTTTAAATGTTGGTTTGGTTTTACAGTATGTGGTATATTTTTCTGAGTTGTGAAAATGATGAACACCCACTGTGTGTTCCATTGAAAATCAATGGTGCTATTTCTAATCAGGCCTAGCATGTCCCACTACATGAGAACCAGCGGTGAGCGGTAGACCTGGGTTTAAGTAC
>NW_028158544.1:0-30000 GCF_964263955.1 Coregonus lavaretus | reverse complement strand
GTCAATGGTAGGGCTGCTGTGCATAGTCAATGGTAGGGCTGCCTTGAATAGTCAATGGTAGGGCTGCCTTGAATAGTCAATGGTAGGGCTGCCTTACATAGTCAATGGTAGGGCTGCCTTGAATAGTCAATGGTAGGGCTGCCTTACATAGTCAATGGTAGGGCTGCCGTGGATAGTCAATGGTAGGGCTGCCTTGAATAGTCAATGGTAGGGCTGCCGTACATAGTCAATGGTAGGGCTGCCTTGCATAGTCAATGGTAGGGCTGCCTTGCATAGTCAATGGTAGGGCTGCCTTGCATAGTCAATGGTAGGGCTGCCTTGCATAGTCAATGGTAGGGCTGCCTTGCATAGTCAATGGTAGGGCTGCCGTACATAGTCAATGGTAGGGCTGCTGTGGATAGTCAATGGTAGGGCTGCCGTGCATAGTCAATGGTAGGGCTGCCGTACATAGTCAATGGTAGGGCTGCTGTGCATAGTCAATGGTAGGGCTGCCGTGCATAGTCAATGGTAGGGCTGCCGTACATAGTCAATGGTAGGGCTGCCGTACATAGTCAATGGTAGGGCTGCTGTGCATAGTCAATGGTAGGGCTGCCGTACATAGTCAATGGTAGGGCTGCCGTACATAGTCAATGGTAGGGCTGCTGTGCATAGTCAATGGTAGGGCTGCCGTGCATAGTCAATGGTAGGCTGCCTTGCATAGTCAATGGTAGGGCTGCCGTGGATAGTCAATGAAAGCTGTTGTTGTTGATGTTTTTTTAACGTGTCTGCGCTGCTTGCAGCCTAATGGTTTAATGTATCTGCACTGCTTGCAGCCTGATGGCTACAGAGGGGAAAACGCAGGCTCAGACACACTAGGGATTCACAGTAATCACAGTAGGGATTCACAGTAATCACAGTAGGGATTCACAGTAATCACAGTAGGGATTCACAGTAATCACAGTAGGGATTCACAGTAATCACAGTAGGGATTCACAGTAATCACAGTAGGGATTCACAGTAATCACAGTAGGGATTCACAGTAATCACAGTAGGGATTCACAGTAATCACAGTAGGGATTCACAGTAATCACAGTAGGGATTCACAGTAATCACAGTAGGGATTGGAAGTGCAAAAGGTCAACTGTAAAACGCCATTAACACTGGAGGTTTTCCATACACTATTCAATTAATTAATCAGGTTTCCCAATGTATTGTTAATTCAAAACGAGACTCTTCTTGAGTTGTAAGAATGCACATGGATGTAGTGAACAAATACGTAATGCAATTATGCATTTGTTGCATCTGTATCTCAGTCACTTAAATCCTCATTTCTCAAACCAATACCTTACAGGAACATAGAGGTAATATGTCCGCCAATGGTAACTACAATGGTACAATATTCTATATTCTACTGAGACCATGTTGAAGTTGTGAAGTAGTCTTAATCCTCCTGGCCACAGGTAAGTGTTCAGACACATCAGCGCTAACACCTACCTCACAGTAACCAGTAGGACAGCAGCTAGCTACTGTAGCTAATTACCTCACAGTAACTGGTAGGGTAGCAGCTAGCTACTGTAGCTAACTACCTCACAGTAACTGGTAGAGGAGCAGCTAGCTACTGTAGCTAACTACCTCACAGTAACCAGTAGGGCAGCAGCTAGCTACTGTAGCTAACTACCTCACAGTAACTGGTAGAGGAGCAGCTAGCTACTGTAGCTAACTACCTCACAGTAACCAGTAGGGCAGCAGCTAGCTACTGTAGCTAACTACCTCACAGTAACTGGTAGGGTAGCAGCTAGCTACTGTAGCTAACTAAATCACAGTAACTGGTAGGGTAGCAGCTAGCTACTGTAGATGACTAAACCGTAATTGCTAGGGCAGCAGCTAGTTACTGTAGCTAGCTAAACAGTAACTGGTAGGGCAGCAGCTAGCTACTGTAGCTGACTAAACCGTAATTGCTAGGGTAGCAGCTAGTTACTGTAGCTAGCTAAACAGTAACTGGTAGGGCAGCAGCTAGCTGTAGCTAACTAAATCACAGTAGCTGGTAGGGCAGCAGCTAGCTACAGTAGCTAACTAAATATAATTTGCAGCATCTGTGTTCATCACATCATTAAAATAATTGTTCCCCACTCAGCTCTTTCCTTTCTGTTTTCTATCCAATTTCCCCCCAAAGCCAAATGATCTGTTCATTTCCGAAAAGGCTCATCTGTGCTTTAATAAAAATCTCCAGCTCCCTTCTCTCTAAATGATCAAGCTCGCTTAGAACACATAATACTAATGACAGTAATTAACCTAAAATGGAACTGAAATAATTACAGAGAAGTGAGGGATTGCTCATTCAGAGGACGATAAATTCATATTTGTTCTTGGTGGATGATCAAGGTGTATTGTGTTTTTGAATTCCACAACGTTTAATCTCCATTAAACGCAGAGGAGCGTAGCTATCATGTGCGGTTGAGGTTCGCTAGATTTCCAAGAGGTCACCTTTGAGGAGAAGAAAACAGGTCACAACCAAACATGTTGGCTTGCTTTGAGTTCTGTGTGCTGGTGCCTTTTCTCAATGTTCAAGGGTTCCTTTTCTAAATGTGTGCGTTCCACCTTAAAGAGAGACAGAGAGAAACACACACATTTTAGTAATTTAGCAGACACTCTTATATCCAGACTGACTTACAGTAGTCGAGTGCATAAATTTTTCTTGCTTTTTCATACTGGTCCCCCGGTGGAAATCAAACCCACAACCCTGGTGCTGCTTGCGCCATGCTCTACCAACTGAGCCACACGCAATTACGCACGGACGGACGCACTTACACACACACACACACACACACACACACACACACACAGTGAGAGAGGTGTTGTCGTGGTGGCGGGAGCAGCAGCAGTGACCCAGGTGGGTTCAATCACCCCCCCCCTACGAGATTCAATAAGTCCCAGTAACGTGGCCTGGTCTGGCTTCATTTGGGAAACGTCACAGATAACAACCTTATACAGGGTTACCCAGCCACACAGTGAGGTACACTACACATTCTCTACCATTCTCTCTCTCTCTAAGGTAACAACCTAATTCATTGTCACAGACTTATGTTAGTACCCTTCAAACAAACCTGTGGCTTCTGTTTTAAAGAACAAGGTGGTTTTGTTAGCTGTTGTTTATCTAATATGGTTTTATACCCTTCATCCTTTGTATGCTACATTTCCATGACCGGAGTGATGATGATGATGAAGATGATGATGTTGTAGTGTATCTGGGGTGATGATGAAGATGATGATGATGTTGTAGTGTATCTGGGGTGGTGATGATGATGATGATGATGTTGTAGTGTATCTGGGCTGATTATGACAATGATGAAGATGTTGTAGTGTATCTGGGGTGATGATGATGATGATGATGTTGTAGTGTATCTGGGGTGATGATGACAATGATGAAGATGTTGTAGTGTATCTGGGGTGATGATGACGATGATGAAGAGTATGATGTTGTAGTGTATCTGGGGTGATGATGAAGAAGATGATGATGTTGTAGTGTATCTGGGGTGATGATGACGATGATGAAGATGATGATGTTGTAGTGTATCTGGGCTGATGATGACGATGATGAAGATGATGATGTTGTAGTGTATCGGGGGTGATGATGATGATGATGAAGATGATGATGTTGTAGTGTATCTGGGGTGATGATGACGATGATGAAGATGATGCCGTTGTAGTGTATCTGGGGTGATGATGATGATGATGAAGATGATGATGTTGTAGTGTATCTGGGGTGATGATGACGATGATGAAGATGATGATGTTGTAGTGTATCTAGGGTGATGATGACGATGATGAAGATGATGATGTTGTAGTGTATCTGGGGTGAGAGGAGCAACATAGCGTGCTGAAATGACTGGAGGAAAAACAGAGACAGATAAATGGAATCTCATCCGCTCCTGGTTTCAGCCTTATCTCCTTCCAGCTCTGTAAAACCCTGGAGGGGGGATGGAAGGGGGAGGCAGGGGGAGATTGGAGGAGACAGAGAGCAGTGGTTTCTACTGTTTTGTTTTTGTAATGCACAGCGGGTGAAATTATTTCTGGCCCCAAGTTTAATTATTTCCTTTCGTATCAATACAGTCCAACCTACGTAATTTCCGTGTTTATCTGATTACAGAAATATTACATTCTGTTCAGGTCCGAGCAAATTGACTTTGGTGGCAAGGTCTTGACAAGAACCAGACACGCTGGTTCATGCATCAGCAACGCCATAACCCTATTAGCCGCGCACTGCTTCCCTTAGTGCCGAGCAAGACGCACAGCCTGCTTCCCATGAAGACAAAGAGAAGAGAGGAGAGAGGAGAGGGGGAGAGAGGGAAGAGAGGAGAGACGTGCAGGTAGACATCTTCACTAGGAGTGTGTGATTGAGTCACAAAATGGCACACTATTCCTTAAATAGTGCACTACTTATGACCAGAGCCCTATTTAGGACGTACCCTAAGAGTGTCTTTAATCTTGCAGGCTGATCTCAGCACTCATCTCATCTGTACAGGCAGGCCTAGAGGCCCCAGGTTCTGGGCCCAGTGACGACAGCCAGTCAGAGAGAGAGAGGAATGAGGGGAAAAGTACAGGAGAAGATAGGAGGGGTGGGGTAGGGTGGGGAGAGGAGGAAGAGAGAGAGAGTAGATATGTAAACAGATGAGAGTGTTTAGAAACAGCAGCTGGGGTGAAAGAGTGATCACAGAAGAAAGAGAGAGGCAGAGAGAGATGAAAAAAGAGTGAGACGGAGAGAATGCATGAAAGACAAATTGAGAGGTTGAGACAAAGCATGAGAGAGAAAGAGAGAGAGACCCACTAGGCGCAGACGTCAGTTCAACGTCTAGTTTTCATTTACATTTGGTTGAGTTGTCAACTAACTTGAATTGAACGTGAAATAAACAAAACATTTCACCACGTCTTTGGATTTAGGTTAAAAGTTGCGAGAAAAAAAATAGGAAATGCCTTTATTTTGATGACTTTTAGAAAATCCAATTTTCTATGTTGATTCAATGTCATCACATATATTTTTTTGGGGTTAAAATGACGTGGAAACACTGTTTATTCAATCCGTTTTTGGCCAGTGAAAGAGAGGAAGAAGAGAGAGTGCTGCCATGTGCTGGAGCGTACACCTGTGCCCTGAACAGGTGTTTTCCGCCCCACTTCAGCCCGCTGATTAAACCTCGCCACGCTTGCCTTCCCCCGTGTGTGTGTGTGTGTGTGATTAAACCTCGCAACGCTTGCCTTCCCCCCGTCAAAGGGAAGATTATCCTCCATCAGTGTAGAGCAGGCCAGGGCTAGCAGGCCTATGGAACACAACACAGCCTAATTATCCAGCAAGAACCCAAGGCAAGGCGTATCACTGGGGCTGATGTAACCCTGCCCTCCTCCTTGGCTCCTCTCCTCTCCTCTCCTCTCCTCTCCTCTCCTCTCCTCTCCTCTCCTCTCCTCTCCTCTCCTCTCCTCTCCTCTCCTCTCCTCTCCTCTCCTCTCCTCTCCTCTCCTCTCCTCTCCTCTCCTCTCCTCTCCTCTCCTCTCCTCTCCTCTCCCCTTGTGTTAACTTGCAGGTCAGGTGTGGGTCAAGAGGAGGTTAAAACCTGCACGTTTTATTTTTAAGGCTGTTTAATTTCTACCATTAGTACGTGTGTGCATGGGGTGGTGGGTTGACACTGATATATGTCACATTTTGGTTGATGCGTTGTGTACTGTAGATGCCTTTGAGTCAGAACCCCCAGCCTTCTAAAAAGTCAGTAAGGAATCTGTATTATGCATTACTAACATGATTACATGACTAATGGTTAGTCTCAGTAAGGGGGTAAAAGGCTACGTTCAGAGCAGGAGGGGTGGCGGTGAGTTTGAACCTACTAGAACAGAGGGAAGCAATCAGACCAGGGGAGAATGTAATTATAGACAGCTGCAGGGGCCTGAGAAAGCTTGCTTTACCCAGCCCTATAAACACTTTCACCTGGAATAGAGCTACGTTACCAACTTCTAAACACTTTGACCCGCAGAGGTACGTTACCTAGCCTTATAAAAACTTTCACCTGGAATAGAGCTACGTTACCCAGCACTATAAACACTTTGACATTAAATAGAGCTACGTTACCCAGCACTATAAACACTTTGACATAAAATAGCGCTACGTTACCCAGCACTATAAACACTTTGACATAAAATAGAGCTACGTTACCCAGTACTATAAACACTTTGACATAAAATAGAGCTACGTTACCCAGCACTATAAACACTTTGACATAAAATAGAGCTACTTTAACCAGCACTATAAACACTTTGACATTAAATTGAGCTACGTTACCCAGCACTATAAACACTTTGACATAAAATAGCGCTACGTTACCCAGCACTATAAACACTTTGACATAAAATAGCGCTACGTTACCCAGCACTATAAACACGTTCACCGGGAGAGTTTCCCTGAATTGTTATGACAGACTCGGATCCCTGCCTACTGCAGCTAATTGTATAAAGAACATCTTGCTGAACGGCCCTAGTCTCTAGAGACTGCACCCTACTCCCTATATAGTGCACTACTTTTGACCAGGGCCCATAGGGAATAGAGTGCCATTTGGAACGCATCATGAACCCTCGCCCCAATGAAGACTAGAGCGAATAGAGATGCATCATGAACCCTCGCCCAATGAAGACTAGAGCGAATAGAGATGCATCATGAACCCTCGCCCAATGAAGACTAGAGCGAATAGGGATGCATCATGAACCCTCGCCCAATGAAGACTAGAGCGAATAGAGATGCATCATGAACCCTCGCCCCCAATGAAGACTAGAGCGAATAGAGATGCATCATGAACCCTCGCCCCCAATGAAGACTAGAGCGAATAGAGATGCATCATGAACCCTCGCCCAATGAAGACTAGAGCGAATAGAGATGCATCATGAACCCTCGCCCAATGAAGACTAGAGCGAATAGAGATGCATCATGAACCCTCGCCCCCAATGAAGACTAGAGCGAATAGAGATGCATCATGAACCCTCGCCCCCAATGAAGACTAGAGCGAATAGAGATGCATCATGAACCCTCGCCCAATGAAGACTAGAGCGAATAGAGATGCATCATGAACCCTCGCCCCAATGAAGACTAGAGCGAATAGAGAAAGCTGTCTGCACAGTTTGTGTTTATCCCAAGCAGTTTTAGATTTCACTGAATACCAAACTAAACTTAAAGTACGGTTAGGGCAGGGTAGAGTGGTTACAGGAGGGAGAACTATACATAAAGCATGATAACAACTCAATTAATGGAACGTCTGATCAAATATTTATATGATAAACCTCAAGATTTGGAATGGCAACATGGAAATTCTCCAAACTCCAAATAGTGTGTTTGTGTCTTGGTCCGCTTGGCTGATCTGCATACCGACTGAACAATAGGAGATCTGAGGAATTCTGTGTTCTTTCAGTTCCTCCTTGCAGCACATCATCCTTTGTGCCTGTCAGAACATGGGCAGCTCAACATAATGTCAGAAGGACCTCTCTGACCATTGAGGTAGATATAAATGGTATTTGTTCTTTCCTCCCAGTGCATCATGCTATGTGCCTCTCAGAACATCAAGGCTATAAATCAGAAAGAGGTTAAAGATGTTCTGACTATTGAGAAAGGCTTGCTCTATGTTCTTCAGCACAGGGTTCGTCCATTACTTGTGCAGGTACATACATGAGCCTGGCTTCACTGCTGAACTTAACTTTCTTCTGTTGGACTTGTCTTACTGGGTGGCTAATCAAGCTCAGGCAATTAGTCATTTGTGAGTGTGTGTTGTCATCTTACTGTAATAACTGGCATTATTAACTTTTTCATGTTGCTTGGTTGAACCTAAGTTGTTGTCAAATTGTGTCCAAACAAGTAGGCTAAACTTTAAGTCCCCAAGGTTCCTTTCTTTCCCATTTCCAGAGACCAAATTACCTGATAAGATTTTGTTGCACTAAATGTTTGCATTCAGAGGTTGCTTCTGGGAGGCACCGCTCTGTGAAGCGTGTTCTGTGTGTTGGGCAAGCCCACCACAGTAACGTGACACTGTAGACCTATTTAGTCATTTCGTAAGTAAGACGATATTCAATTTATTCATGATGCAAGCCACAGGACCGGAGCTCTGTGAGGGAAGCGACCGGAGCATGAAATGAAAACACCCCACAACCATTCCCCATTCTACTGCATCTCTCAATTAGCAGCTTACACATTCTGCTACCCTGCTTCTAACGGCAAACTCACTCCAAAGCACAGGCTTCATGCACCTATACTTTTTTGAGAGGGCACTGATGATCAGATTCGATATCTTTGAACTTCTTCTTTTGTAAAATAACCCCCACCCCCCCCTCTTCATTTTAAGCATACCTGTAAAAATGTTTCAATGGGCATGAGGCCGCTGCTCCAAAAACCTGCTCCGCCTGCAGCCAGTGAATTAACTCACGTCTTCTGTCGTACAACGCTGGATTCCCAAAAGACAGTTTTAGGAAAGAAGCAGCTCGATAGCGTCCAGGAATGTCTTAACCCTGAGATCTAAGCAGCGTCTGAAATGGCACCCTATTCCTTATATAGTGCACATAGGGACCCATAGGGCTCTGGTCAAAAGTAGCGCACTATATAGGGAATATGGCGCTATTTGGGACACGGCCATAGCCTAGCCTTAGAAAAGCCTAATGTATTAACCATGATGGACTGGCTGGTGTGGATGCTTGGCACTATAAATGGACGATTCCGTTTCGTAACAGCCTACCTAAGAAGCTGGGCGTACGGCATATACACTCGGTCCTCATCTGAAATGCAAGGCCACTCCGTTCCTGCTATGTTTAATACATGAAGCTCAGCCATTTTCAGTCTGATGAGCAAATCTTGGGTATTAAAGATATGGCCTGGGCCCAGTCAGGCAGGGTTGCTGTTAAGGTGTCAGGGTCATATTAGCGCCACTTGTTATGACAGACTTAGCTGCTCTTTGTTGACCTATATCCTTGGTTACACACCCTGCTATTCTGACCACGTTATTATTTATTTGATTTATTTCAACTTTATTTGGACGGGGATGTTGTACAACAAAAACATATGTCTCAGAACACTGAGAAATGATGCTTTGAACCAGATTTAGCTAACAGCTCATTTACATTTGTTGTCCCCGATTATGACTAAACACCAAAGAGGCTGAAAGAGGAGTGGTCTTAATTATATGTTTTGTAGTGATGAAAACAGATGAATAGGTTTGTGCTGACCAAGTTCCCATGTCTTCCTGTTTTGGGGTGAGTAGGGTTTCATGCACTTTGAGAAGGCTAATGTAAGATAAAAGCTTTTCCCCCATAAATATACCTCTGAATGTGTACACATTTTAAGTAGGTCGTCATTGTAAATAAGAATTTGTTCTTAACTGACTTGCCTAGTTAAATAAAGGTCAAATAAAAATGTAGGTTTCACATCAATGCCATCATTGTTGTGGAACTATGAGCAGTGTGTTCACATCAATGCCATCATTGTTGTGGAACTATGAGCAGTGTGTTCACATCAATGCCATCATTGTTATGGTACTGTAAGCAGAGTGTGTTCACATCAATGCCATCATTGTTGGGGTACTGTAAGCAGAGTGTGTTCACATCAATGCCATCATTGTTGTGGTACTGTAAGCAGAGTGTGTTCACATCAATGCCATAATTGTTGTGGTACTGTAAGCAGTGTGTTCACATCAATGCCATCATTGTTGTGGTACTGTAAGCAGAGTGTGTTCACATCAATGCCATCATTGTTGTGGTACTGTAAGCAGTGTGTTCACATCAATGTCATCATTGTTGTGGTACTGTAAGCAGAGTGTGTTCACATCAATGCCATCATTGTTGTGGTACTGTAAGCAGAGTGTGTTCACATCAATGCCATCGTTGTTGTGGTACTGTAAGCAGAGTGTATTCACATCAATGCCATCATTGTTGTGGTACTGTAAGCAGAGTGTGTTCACATCAATGCCATCATTGTTGGGGTACTGTAAGCAGTGTATGTTTACATCAATGCCATCATTGTTGTGGTACTGTAAGCAGAGTGTGTTCACATCAATGCCATCATTGTTGTGGATCTATAAGCAGTGTGTTCACATCAATGCCATCATTGTTATGGTACTGTAAGCAGAGTGTGTTCACATCAATGCCATCATTGTTGTGGTACTGTAAGCAGAGTGTGTTCACATCAATGCCATCATTGTTGTGGTACTGTAAGCAGAGTGTGTTCACATCAATGCCATCATTGTTGTGGTACTGTAAGCAGAGTGTGTTCACATCAATGCCATCATTGTTATGGTACTGTAAGCAGAGTGTGTTCACATCAATGCCATCATTGTTGGGGTACTGTAAGCAGTGTGTGTTCACATCAATGCCATCATTGTTGTGGTAGTGCAAGCAGAGTGTGTTCACATCAATGCCATCATTGTTGTGGTACTGTAAGCAGAGTGTGTGTTCACATCAATGCCATCATTGTTGTGGTACTGTAAGCAGTGTGTGTTCACATCAATGCCATCATTGTTATGGTACAGTAAGCAGAGTGTTCACATCAATGCCATCATTGTTATGGTACAGTAAGCAGAGTGTGTTCACATCAATGCCATCATTGTTGTGGTACTGTAAGCAGAGTGTTCACATCAATGCCATCATTGTTATGGTACAGTAAGCAGAGTGTGAACAGACACAAATACTACACAGTGTCACACTGTTTATTCACATGGACCAGCTGTGTGTGTCTGTTTATTCACATGGACCAGCTGTGTGTGTCTGTTTATTCACATGGACCAGCTGTGTGTGTCTGTTTTATCTTGTTTGTTTTTACATAGCTGCTGAAAGACATTTAGCTGTGAGGGATGTCACAATGTCTAGTGAACTCCTGGTGAAGACCAAAAGACTGAATTATTCAATGAAGGCTCCACTTTTGTGGAATTATTAAAAAGTATAGTAATTGCAGATGTATGGGGCTTCTCCTTGGCCCAGCCTGCTGGGCCGGTGGATAGTGTGTGTGTGTGTGTGTGCGTGCGTGCGTGCGTGCGTGCGTGCGTGCGTGCGTGCGTGCGTGCGTGCGTGCGTGTGCGTGTGCGTGCGCGTGCGCGTGCGCGTGCGTGTGCGTGTGCGTGTGTGTGTGTGTGTGTGTGTGTGTGTGTGTGTGTGTGTGGACAGAGTTAGTGGAGCCCTATGGGGAGCGATCAACGACTAGCCAGGTGGTGTAATGTTACTGTCCATGGACCAAAATATCTCCTTAATGACGACCAAATTGGTGAAAGGCATTGATCTGAATCAAGCCCAAACACAGACTAAACACAGGACAATATTATTTCTTTAGAGGGGGATAGACTGAGAGACGGAGAGACCGAGAAAAATCCAGCTAGCAGCTAAATTGTCCCCACATTACCTCAGCCGGTTGAATTGACTCCCTGTGTTGAAGGTAAACATGGGGAAATGTAAGGTTGAGATATCAAAGGACCTCCCTGTTTCTAGCTACATTCTGAAGCTGAAACTTTTTTATGTATTTTTAATTTGTCACACCTTTTTTTCTGGACCATGAGAACCGGATATTGTATGTGGTCAGTGCACCTTTTTGATGTAGTTGTCTAGAGTGAAGTTCAAGAATGTTTTAGACAGAAAATATTGTCCAATGGCACAGCACTGAAAGGTTTAAAAAATGCCTCACAATTTATTTGACCTGATATCATTCTTTGAATGAGTATGTGCTACTGAATTCATAAACTCATGCTTTGAAATGTGATGTGGTACGCTTTATAACGCAGTGTTTCCCAAGCTCGGCCCTCGGGTCCCCAAGGGGTGGTGGTTTGATTTTTGCCCTATCACTACACAGCTGATTCAAATAATCAAAGAATCATCAAGTTTTCATTGTTTGAATCAGCTGTGTAGTGCTGGGCCAAAAACCAAAACGTGCACCCCTTGGGGTTCCGAGGACCGAGTTTGGGAAACCCTGGTCTATAGTGTGTCAGGTGTCTAGTGATGTATGTACTTTAATAGTTGTGTTGATATTCTGAGTGAGACAGAGAGAGACAGAGAGAGACAGAGAGAGAGAGAGAGAGAGAGACAGAGAGAGAGAGAGAGAGAGAGAGAGAGAGAGAGAGAGAGAGAGAGAGAGAGAGAGAGAGAGAGAGAGAGAGAGAGAGAGAGAGAGAGACAGAGAGACAGAGAGACAGAGAGACAGAGAGACAGAGAGAGGGAGAGAGAGAGAGAGAGTGATGGTTGTTTTGATAGGAAGCTTAAACAGCCACAGGAGAAGGAAGCTTGGAAGACTCATGCTTGTCTAGTCCAGTAAAACGTCAGAGATGATAGTCTGACTGGATCATGTTTTTGGCAGGGACAAACTTGAACAGGGATTCATTTGTCATCAGCTGCAATAACGAGTATCGGTCGGTATGAAGACTCTGTATCTACCCCCATCTCTCTCTCCATCTATCAGTGAGGTGTGTGTGTGTCCTCCTAAATATGTGTGTACACCTAAACCTCTCCTGCTGCTACATGCATACCAAAACAGCCTCGGGCTAGCTAGCTAATGCTAACGACACGCCAACTCACACGTTGCTACAGTGCAGTCGACGTCTCTACAAACCACCTATAAAATCACACAACCACAAACCTGGAAAAAGTCCAACAAGGTTAAAACCTAGTCCACACACCAAGCCAGTACCCATCTTAACTGTCAGTCATGATTAAGACATATTTGTGTTCTAATCAGCACAGTCTTAAAGTTGGTTTTGCTAAAGCCAAAGCCGTCACGTTCAACCTAAACTCTTGGCAGGAAGAAGCCCAGTTATTAGTAACGTTGTTGAAACACAACAGGGGAAATCCAGAGGTCACTGTGGTTTTAATCTCATCTTGAAAGATGCCAGATCTCCGTCCAGAATGTCAATTGAGAACAGAAGTGCTATTTCTTGTTGTCTTTAAAAACGTTTTTTTTATTTCTATTTAATGTAGTCGTATTTATCACATGCACAACATTCAACTGGACCACAGTGTGTTGCACATGAAGTTACAACGAGGTAAAATAAAGGTTAAATAAATAAATACCAAATGTAAAAACATCCAGATGTTCCACAGCAATATTAACACACGCGCCCCCTTCTTTTTCTGTTTGTGTTTAGAACTTTAAAGCTGCCGATAGATGTGGTTTCCATCCTCCTCAGGGTTAATGATGTTATCTGGGACATCAAGTCTATATTGTACTGCTGAAGAGATCATTGCGGTGATAATATCTATGTATGCGCTGTATGAAAACCCATCTCTATCCTACATAATGAATGCATGGATATCCCCCCTGATGGGATTCATAATATATTCTCCCCTGACACTTCCTGTGTATGTTGTGTTGTGTATGCTCAACGGAAATCTGATTTGTTCCCAATTGATAAATATACCGTAAATTAAACAGAACAATTTACATTATTTAATTACTTTAAAGATTAATTACTCTGTATTTTCAATTCCCTGTTGCAGAAACAAAAGACAGCACATTAAATAATCTTTGACAAAATGTATAATTTGGTTAATTGTATCTACAGCCGTATACAATTCCAGGCACTGTTATCATATTTCTTGGTTTTATAGACCGGATTTTGGGGATTGAAGAGTTTTTTCAAGTGACCGACCCTATTTAGACTGAACAATTATTTTTTTATCATACTCATTTTAATAATATGAATAGAAAATGTTTATTGTTATTACCAGAATTATTTCTGTCATTGTGAAAAGCAACACATCGAGCACCCTCCACCCCTCCCTGTTTAAAGCAGCAGGTTGTGTTTCAGCTTGATGGACAACTAATCAGCAAATCAATTAGGCTCTGACCCAGAAACACAGAGAATTAACATTTCTCTACTTCTCTCCTTTCTCTTTATCCATCTCTCCGTCAGCCTCCCCTCTCCCCTTCACACCCCCTGGCGTTAGAGCCAATACCTAACGGAATCCTCTAGGGGTGTCTGGTTGGAGAATGCCTTAATAGCCCCAGAACATCATGAAACACGGTTCCACGTGATTCCATGTTCTACAACCACTTATCTCCATAGTCAAGAGTCCTAATTATTCACTAACCAGTAGATATGGTGATTGAACACAGTTTACATCCCCCCTAACTACCATGGTATAGTGGGTATTTCACAGCCCTAACTACCATGGTATAGTGGGTATATCACAGCCCTAACTACCATGGTATAGTGGGTATATATCACAGCCCTAACTACCATGGTATAGTGGGTATATCACAGCCCTAACTACCATGGTATAGTGGGTATATATCACAGCCCTAACTACCATGGTATAGTGGGTATATCACAGCCCTAACTACCATGGTATAGTGGGTATATCACAGCCCTAACTACCATGGTATAGTGGGTATATCACAGCCCTAACTACCATGGTATAGTGGGTATATCACAGCCCTAACTACCATGGTATAGTGGGTATATCACAGCCCTAACTACCATGGTATAGTGGGTATATCACAGCCCTAACTACCATGGTATAGTGGGTATATCACAGCCCTAACTACCATGGTATAGTGGGTATATCACAGCCCTAACTACCATGGTATAGTGGGTATATCACAGCCCTAACTACCATGGTATAGTGGGCATATCACAGCCCTAACTACCATGGTATAGTGGGTATATATCACAGCCCTAACTACCATGGTATAGTGGGTATATCACAGCCCTAACTACCATGGTATAGTGGGTATATCACAGCCCTAACTACCATGGTATAGTGGGTATATCACAGCCCTAACTACCATGGTATAGTGGGTATATCACAGCCCTAACTACCATGGTATAGTGGGTATATATCACAGCCCTAACTACCATGGTATAGTGGGTATATATCACAGCCCTAACTACCATGGTATAGTGGGTATATCACAGCCCTAACTACCATGGTATAGTGGGTATATCACAGCCCTAACTACCATGGTATAGTGGGTATATATCACAGCCCTAACTACCATGGTATAGTGGGTATATATCACAGCCCTAACTACCATGGTATAGTGGGTATATATCACAGCCCTAACTACCATGGTATAGTGGGTATATCACAGCCCTAACTACCATGGTATAGTGGGTATATCACAGCCCTAACTACCATGGTATAGTGGGTATATCACAGCCCTAACTACCATGGTATAGTGGGTATATATCACAGCCCTAACTACCATGGTATGGTGGGTATATCACAGTTTCCCGTAGCCTACTTATCCTCATATAGGCTAGTCAGTGCCATATGTGGAAGGCTAGTCACTAAGAAACAGATATTATGACTACCTTGGGAATATCTGCTTAGTGCTGGAAGTGGTACTATCCTCTAAAATCAAATTGTATTTGTCACATACGCTGAATACAACAGCCACCCTAGTCATAGACTGTTCTCCCTGCTACCGCACGGCAAGCGGTACCGGAGTGCCAAGTCTAGGTCCAAAAGACTTCTCAACAGCTTTTACCCCCAAGCCATAAGACTCCTGAACAGCTAATCATGGCTACCCGGACTATTTGCACTGCCCCCCCACCCCATCCTTTTTACGCTGCTGCTACTCTGTTAATTATTTATGCATAGTCACTTTAACTCTACCCACATGTACATATTACTTCAACTATCTCAACTAGCCAGTGCCCCCGCACATTGACTCTGCACTGGTACCCCCCTGTATATATAGCCTCCCTACTGTTATTTTATTTTACTTCTGCTCTTTTTTTCTCAACACTTTTTTTGTTGTTGTTTTATTTTTACTTTTTTTGTTAAAATAAATGCACTGTTGGTTAAGGGCTGTAAGTAAGCATTTCACTGTAATGTCTGCACCTGTTGTATTCGGCGCATGTGACCAATAAGATTTGATTTGATTTGATTTGATTTGAAATGCTTACTTACAAGCCCTTAACCAACAATGCAGTTCAAGAAATAGAGTTAAGAAAATATTTGCTAAATAAACTAGGGCCTAGGGCCTTGAAACCAACCATCCTGACTATCTGTGGTCACTAAAGAGTCCATGACACTAAACACAAGATGGTTTTATTTACTAGCAACGTATGGGTTCTGATGTAGTTGTTTGTTTCATGAGCTCTATGACAAAAAGTCTTTAAAAACATGTTTCAAATAAAAGTGTTTAGTTAACTTGACAACAAGGTAAATACAACAGCCACCTCTGTCTAGTGCATTCCACCAAGAGCCTGGTGATATAGTGGGGCTGCTGTGGACAATGGATCAGTGTAACTGACCACTCCCTCCTATCAACCCTGACCTGTTGGGGCAGACATAAAGGAACAGCTTTTCACCAGCCTCCACTTAACATGGAGGACACAGGACAGACAGATCTGCAATGTACTGCTGTTAATCACATTCACGCACACGCGTGCACACACACACGAAGACACACACACACACACACGAAGACACACACACACACACACACACACACACACACACACACACACACACACACACACACACACACACACACACACACACACACACACACACACAGTTGGAATTGATTGAGCCATACAGAACAACTCTGTCTCTATGTAGTTGCTATTTTTCTCTGAGAAGGGAGATCAATAAAGATCAGGCTCTCTGTAGCTGGTGGCTCCCTGCCCTTGGTTTGTTATTCTGGTGACTTAATCCTTGGTTACCTACTTCTCCAGGTAAAAAATGTGTTTCCCCAAAGCATGACGGTTTCTGTAGCTACTTCACTTCACACACATGCCCATGCAGTCACAATGCTGGCACAGGCTCAACGAGACCTTGAATCTCGCCTAAGACAGCAACTATTTGGATATGTCAATCAGTTTAGCTTGTTTTGGAGGTGTTGGGGTGATCGTGGTGTGTGTGTGTGTGTGTGTGTGTGTGTGTGTCAGGGTTAGAGTCTGTGTTCTCTTCTCTGGTATTGTCTTTGTCCCCCTTCTTTGCCTCAGGGTCTTTAGCATGTCATGTTTCAGCTGGCATGTCTCAGGGTCTTTAGTATGTCATGTTTCAGCTGGCATGTCTCAGGGTCCTTAGTATGTCATGTTTCAGCTGGCATGTCTCAGGGTCTTTAGTATGTCATGTTTCAGCTGGCATGTCTCAGGGTCTTTAGTATGTCATGTTTCAGCAGGCATGTCTCAGGGTCTTTAGTATGTCATGTTTCAGCTGGCATGTGTCAGGGTCTTTAGTTTGTAATGTTTCAGCTGGCATGTCTCAGGGTCTTTAGTATGTCATGTTTCAGCTGGCATGTCTCAGGGTCTTTAGTATGTCATGTTTAAGCTGGCATGTCTCAGGGTCTTTAGTATGTCATGTTTCAGCTGACATGTCTCAGGGTTTTTAGTATGTCAGGTTTTAGCTGGTATGTCTCAGGGTCTTTAGTATGTCATGTTTCAGCTGGCATGTCTCAGGGTCTTTAGTATGTCATGTTTCAGCTGGCATGTCTCAGGGTCCTTAGTATGTCATGTTTCAGCTGGCATGTCTCAGGGTCTTTAGTATGTCATGTTTCAGCTGGCATGTCTCAGGGTCTTTAGTATGTCATGTTTCAGCTGGCATGTCTCAGGGTCTTTAGCATGTCATGTTTCAGCTGGTATGTCTCAGGGTCTTTAGTATGTCATGTTTCAGCTGGCATGTCTCAGGGTCTTTAGTATGTCATGTTTCAGCTGGCATGTGTCAGGGTCTTTAGTTTGTCATGTTTCAGCTGGCATGTCTCAGGGTCTTTAGTATGTCATGTTTCAGCTGGCATGTCTCAGGGTCTTTAGTATGTCATGTTTAAGCTGGCATGTCTCAGGGTCTTTAGTATGTCATGTTTCAGCTGACATGTCTCAGGGTTTTTAGTATGTCAGGTTTTAGCTGGTATGTCTCAGGGTCTTTAGTATGTCATGTTTCACCTGACATGTCTCAGGGTCTTTAGTATGTCATGTTTCAGCTGACATGTCTCAGGGTCTTTAGTATGTCATGTTTCAGCTGGCATGTCTCAGGGTCTTTAGCATGTCATGTTTCATCTGGCATGTCTCAGGGTCTTTAGTATGTCATGTTTCAGCTGGCATGTCTCAGGGTCTTTAGCATGTCATGTTTCAGCTGGCATGTCTCAGGGTCTTTAGCATGTCATGTTTCAGCTGGCATGTCTCAGGGTCTTTAGTATGTCATGTTTCAGCTGGCATGTCTCAGGGTCTTTAGTATGTCATGTTTCAGCTGGCATGTCTCAGGGTCTTTAGTATGTCATGTTTCAGCTGGCATGTCTCAGGGTCCTTAGTATGTCATGTTTTAGCTGGCATGTCTCAGGGTCTTTAGTATGTCATGTTTCAGCTGGCATGTCTCAGGGTCTTTAGTATGTCATGTTTCAGCTGGCATGTCTCAGGGTCTTTAGTATGTCATGTTTCAGCTGGCATGTGTCAGGGTCTTTAGTTTGTAATGTTTCAGCTGGCATGTCTCAGGGTCTTTAGTATGTCATGTTTCAGCTGGCATGTCTCAGGGTCTTTAGTATGTCATGTTTAAGCTGGCATGTCTCCGGGTCTTTAGTATGTCATGTTTCAGCTGACATGTCTCAGGGTTTTTAGTATGTCAGGTTTTAGCTGGTATGTCTCAGGGTCTTTAGTATGTCATGTTTCACCTGACATGTCTCAGGGTCTTTAGTATGTCATGTTTCAGCTGACATGTCTCAGGGTCTTTAGTATGTCATGTTTCAGCTGAAATGTCTCAGGGTCTTTAGCATGTCATGTTTCATCTGGCATGTCTCAGGGTCTTTAGTATGTCATGTTTCAGCTGGCATGTCTCAGGGTCTTTAGTATGTCATGTTTCAGCTGGCATGTCTCAGGGTCTTTAGTATGTCATGTTTCAGCTGGCATGTCTCAGGGTCTTTAGTATGACATGTTTCAGCTGACATGTCTCAGGGTTTTTAGTATGTCAGGTTTTAGCTGGCATGTCTCAGGGTCTTTAGTATGTCATGTTTCACCTGACATGTCTCAGGGTCTTTAGCATGTCATGTTTCAGCTGGCATGTCTCAGGGTCTTTAGCATGTCATGTTTCAGCTGGCATGTCTCAGGGTCTTTAGTATGTCATGTTTCAGCTGGCATGTCTCAGGGTCTTTAGTATGTCATGTTTCAGCTGGCATGTCTCAGGGTCTTTAGTATGTCATGTTTCAGCTGGCATGTCTCAGGGTCCTTAGTATGTCATGTTTCAGCTGGCATGTCTCAGGGTCTTTAGTATGTCATGTTTCAGCTGGCATGTCTCAGGGTCTTTAGTATTTCATGTTTCAGCTGGCATGTCTCAGGGTCTTTAGTAAGTCATGTTTCAGCTGGCATGTGTCAGGGTCTTTAGTTTGTAATGTTTCAGCTGGCATGTCTCAGGGTCTTTAGTATGTCATGTTTCAGCTGGCATGTCTCAGGGTCTTTAGTATGTCATGTTTAAGCTGGCATGTCTCCGGGTCTTTAGTATGTCATGTTTCAGCTGACATGTCTCAGGGTTTTTAGTATGTCAGGTTTTAGCTGGTATGTCTCAGGGTCTTTAGTATGTCATGTTTCACCTGACATGTCTCAGGGTCTTTAGTATGTCATGTTTCAGCTGACATGTCTCAGGGTCTTTAGTATGTCATGTTTCAGCTGAAATGTCTCAGGGTCTTTAGCATGTCATGTTTCATCTGGCATGTCTCAGGGTCTTTAGTATGTCATGTTTCAGCTGGCATGTCTCAGGGTCTTTAGTATGTCATGTTTCAGCTGGCATGTCTCAGGGTCTTTAGTATGTCATGTTTCAGCTGGCATGTCTCAGGGTCTTTAGTATGACATGTTTCAGCTGACATGTCTCAGGGTTTTTAGTATGTCAGGTTTTAGCTGGCATGTCTCAGGGTCTTTAGTATGTCATGTTTCACCTGACATGTCTCAGGGTCTTTAGCATGTCATGTTTCAGCTGGCATGTCTCAGGGTCTTTAGTATGTCATGTTTCAGCTGGCATGTCTCAGGGTCTTTAGTATGTCATGTTTCATCTGGCATGTCTCAGGGTCTTTAGTATGTCATGTTTCAGCTGGCATGTCTCAGGGTCTTTAGTATGTCATGTTTCAGCTGGCATGTCTCAGGGTCCTTAGTATGTCATGTTTCAGCAGGCATGTCTCAGGGTCTTTAGTATGTCATGTTTCAGCTGGCATGTCTCAGGGTCTTTAGTATGTCATTTTTCAGCTGGCATGTCTCAGGGTCTTTAGTATGTCATGTTTCAGCTGGCATGTGTCAGGGTCTTTAGTTTGTAATGTTTCAGCTGGCATGTCTCAGGGTCTTTAGTATGTCATGTTTCAGCTGGCATGTCTCAGGGTCTTTAGTATGTCATGTTTAAGCTGGCATGTCTCAGGGTCTTTAGTATGTCATGTTTCAGCTGACATGTCTCAGGGTTTTTAGTATGTCAGGTTTTAGCTGGCATGTCTCAGGGTCTTTAGTATGTCATGTTTCACCTGACATGTCTCAGGGTCTTTAGTATGTCATGTTTCAGCTGACATGTCTCAGGGTCTTTAGTATGTCATGTTTCAGCTGGCATGTCTCAGGGTCTTTAGCATGTCATGTTTCATCTGGCATGTCTCAGGGTCTTTAGTATGTCATGTTTCAGCTGGCATGTCTCAGGGTCTTTAGCATGTCATGTTTCAGCTGGCATGTCTCAGGGTCTTTAGCATGTCATGTTTCAGCTGGCATGTCTCAGGGTCTTTAGTATGTCATGTTTCAGCTGGCATGTCTCAGGGTCTTTAGTATGTCATGTTTCAGCTGGCATGTCTCAGGGTCTTTAGTATGACATGTTTCAGCTGACATGTCTCAGGGTTTTTAGTATGTCAGGTTTTAGCTGGCATGTCTCAGGGTCTTTAGTATGTCATGTTTCACCTGACATGTCTCAGGGTCTTTAGCATGTCATGTTTCAGCTGGCATGTCTCAGGGTCTTTAGTATGTCATGTTTCAGCTGGCATGTCTCAGGGTCTTTAGTATGTCATGTTTCAGCTGGCATGTCTCAGGGTCTTTAGTATGTCATGTTTCAACTGGCATGTCTCAGGGTCTTTAGTATGTCATGTTTCAGCTGGCATGTGTCAGTGTCTTTAGTATGTAATGTTTCAGCTGGCATGTCTCAGGGTCTTTAGTATGTCATGTTTCAGCTGGCATCTCTTAGGGTCTTTAGTATGTCATGTTTCAGCTGACATGTCTCAGGGTCTTTAGTATGTCATGTTTCAGCTGGCATGTCTCAGGGTCTTTAGCATGTCATGTTTCATCTGGCATGTCTCAGGGTCTTTAGTATGTCATGTTTCAGCTGGCATGTCTCAGGGTCTTTAGTATGTCATGTTTAAGCTGGCATGTCTCAGGGTCTTTAGTATGTCATGTTTCAGCTGACATGTCTCAGGGTTTTTAGTATGTCATGTTTCAGCTGGCATGTCTCAGGGTCTTTAGCATGTCATGTTTCAGCTGGCATGTCTCAGGGTCTTTAGTATGTCATGTTTCAGCTGGCATGTCTCAGGGTCTTTAGTATGACATGTTTCAGCTGACATGTCTCAGGGTCTTTAGCATGTCATGTTTCAGCTGGCATGTCTCAGGGTCTTTAGTATGTCAGGTTTTAGCTGGCATGTCTCAGGGTCTTTAGTATGTCATGTTTCACCTGACATGTCTCAGGGTCTTTAGCATGTCATGTTTCAGCTGGCATGTCTCAGGGTCTTTAGTATGTCATGTTTCAGCTGGCATGTCTCAGGGTCTTTAGTATGTCATGTTTCAGCTGGCATCTCTCAGGGTCTTTAGTATGTCATGTTTCAGCTGGCATGTCTCAGGGTCTTTAGTATGTCATGTTTCAGCTGGCATGTGTCAGTGTCTTTAGTATGTAATGTTTCAGCTGGCATGTCTCAGGGTCTTTAGTATGTCATGTTTCAGCTGGCATGTCTCAGGGTCTTTAGTATGTCATGTTTCAGCTGGCATCTCTTAGGGTCTTTAGTATGTCATGTTTCAGCTGACATGTCTCAGGGTCTTTAGTATGTCATGTTTCAGCTGGCATGTCTCAGGGTCTTTAGCATGTCATGTTTCATCTTGCATGTCTCAGGGTCTTTAGTATGTCATGTTTCAGCTGGCATGTCTCAGGGTCTTTAGCATGTCATGTTTCAGCTGGCATGTCTCAGGGTCCTTAGTATGTCATGTTTCAACTGGCATGTCTCAGGGTCTTTAGTATGTCATGTTTCAGCTGGCATGTCTCAGGGTCTTTAGTATGTCATGTTTCAGCTGGCATGTCTCAGGGTCTTTAGTATGTCATGTTTCAGCTGACATGTCTCAGGGTCTTTAGCATGTCATGTTTCAGCTGGCATGTCTCAGGGTCTTTAGCATGTCATGTTTCAACTGGCATGTCTCAGGGTCTTTAGCATGTCATGGTTCAGCTGGCATGTCTCAGGGTCTTTAGCATGTCATGTTTCAGCTGGCATGTCTCAGGGTCTTTAGCATGTCATGTTTCAACTGGCATGTCTCAGGGTCTTTAGCATGTCATGTTTCAACTGGCATGTCTCAGGGTCTTTAGTATGTCATGTTTCAGCTGGCATGTCTCAGGGTCTTTAGTATGTCATGTTTCAGCTGACATGTCTCAGGGTCTTTAGCATGTCATGTTTCAGCTGGCATGTCTCAGGGTCTTTAGCATGTCATGGTTCAGCTGGCATGTCTCAGGGTGGGTGATGGTGTTGATGTGTGCCATGACCAGCCTTTCAAATGTCTGTTGAGACGGTAATTACATCATATTTACCTACTAATAATTCAAGCACCCCTTCATACATTTTGGTACCAGATAGTTCCAATTTGTGTTGGATTTTTTATTTTAATTGGCAAAAGTATGCATTGGTCTGTAAAATAAAGCATTTAATAAAACCAACATAGCCACAGCAGATTGTGTCACTCAGAGTAGTACAGAGGGAGTACTTTAGAGATATTTCCCCTGATATATGACTGTATATAGGCCCCGTGTAGCTCAGTTGGTAGAGCATGGCGTTTGCAACGCCAGGGTTGTGGGATCGTTTCCCACGGGGGGCCAGTATGAAAATGTATGCACTCACTAACTGTAACTCGCTCTGGATAAGAGTGTCTGCTAAATGACTCAAATGTAAATATACCAGAACAGTCCTAATGAAAGACTGACATGAAGTAATCATTATGACTGTTTATACCAGAACAGTCCTAATGAAAGACTGGCATGAAGTAATCATTATGACTGTTTATACCAGAACAGTCCTAATGAAAGACTGGCATGAAGTAATCATTATGACTGTATATACCAGAACAGTCCTACTGAAAGACTGGCATGAAGTAATCATTATTACTGTAGTGGGTTCGATCCCCGGGACCACCCATACGTAAAAATGTATGCACACATGACTGTAAGTCGCTTTGGATAAAAGCGTCTGCTAAATGGCATATTATATTATTATTATAAGTAATCGTTATTCCTGTTTATACCAGAACAGTCCTAATGAAAGACTGACATGAAGTAATCATTATGACTGTATATACCAGAACAGTCCTACTGAAAGACTGGCATGAAGTAATCATTATTACTGTTTATACCATGGCATTGTTGAATACTTGTTTCGGATTGGCTTGAATGGTATTCTAGATTGTGCATTATGTAAGCAATAAGGCCCGAGGGGGTGTGGTATATGGCCAATATACCACGGCTAAGGGCTGTTATTATGCACGACGCAACGCAGTGTGCCTGGATACAGTCCTTAGCCGTGGTATATTGTCCATATACCACAAACCCTTGAGGTGCCTTATTGCTATCATAAACTGGTTACCAACGTAATTAGAGCATAAAAATAAATGTTTTGTCATACCCGTGGTACACTGTCTAATATACCACGGCTGTCAGCCAATCAGCATTCAGGGCTCGAACCACCCAGTTTATAATTCCCTAAATACCACAGCATTGTGGAATACTCGTTTCTGATTGGCTCGAAGGGCATTCTAGAATGGACATTAAAACCAGATAATGGGATAATTGGAAAATATATTGGGACACCTTGCAATCATGACACAATAATATGCACCTACACATGCAGACCGTACTTGCTACAAAGTTACAGAAAGCTAAACCAACAACCACACAATCTGAAATTGGATACATTGTAAATGCAGGTCAAATGAGGAAAAAAATAGCTAGCATTGATTTGTTTTTGCAGAGACATATGTTTTTGGAGCATCTGATGAGCTAACATGGTGAGTGATGAACATGACTTTCTCTGGTCCCTACTGTTGCAGTCATGACGCAAGTGGCGCTATGCTAGCAAATCCTTCAACGTTTCTAGTTTGACCAGCTATTTTCAGCAACAAATATTTTTGAATTTGGTTGTCATATTGGCAGGTTTGCTAGCAACAAACTATTTAGCTAGCTTTTAGCCTAGTGTTTGATATACAATGTGATCTCCTCATAATGAACAGTGTACTGTTAGAGTGTCCTGACGAGAAGGCAAACCTTTCTAGCTATGCCAGGTAAAATTGGGCATTATCAGCTCATTGTTATAGATGTATTCAAATGAATGTTAATAGAAAACAGCTACTTTGCTGTTATTCTGGCTGCAGAGGTCGTGACTGTGTTAGCCGTAGCTATCTGGCTAGCTAGCAAGCAAGGGATAAAAACGTTGTCAGCGAGCATCAAACTAATCGAACGAACAACTGGGTCGCGTCCGTAAATATCAAACTAATCGAACGAACAACTGGGTTGCGTCCGTAAATATCAAACTAATCGAACGAACAACTGGGTCGCGTCCGTAAATATCAAACTAATCGAACGAACAACTGGGTCGCGTCCGTAAATATCAAACTAATCGAACGAACAACTGGGTCGCGTCCGTAAATATCAAACTAATCGAACGAACAACTGGGTCGCGTCCGTAAATATCAAACTAATCGAACGAACAACTGGGTCGCGTCCGTAAATATCAAACTAATCGAACAAACAACTGGGTCGCGTCCGTAAATATCGAACTAATCGAACAAACAACTGGGTCGCGTCCGTAAATATCGAACTAATCGAACGAACAACTGGGTCGCGTCCGTAAATATCGAACTAATCGAACGAACAACTGGGTCGCGTCCGTAAATATCAAACTAATCGAACGAACAACTGGGTCACGTCCGTAAATATCGAACTAATCGAACAAACAACTGGGTCGCGTCTCTAGCAACCAAAACATGAGAAAGTATGAATTTTCTTATAAAAATGAAAATATCAACAAAACAATGCATTTCTACCAGTAAATGTGTGCTTTCATATTGTTTTCTTTGACAACTATGGTATAAGTGGGATAAACGCCTCCGTTACGTACATTGCCTTGAAAAAATGAACTCCGCAAAGGGACTTGTCTCTGCCTTGTCCTGCTGCTTCGTCCATTATTTCCAAGGTAATGTACAGAACTTCAGTGTTTATCCCTTACATAACACACAGTATATTTGCACGGTAGAATTCAATGGCTATAGTTCATTCTTACATGCTCTATGTTTGAGCTGCTTTGAAAGCAAAAGTTGAATTGAAAACATTATTGGCATTGTTGAATTCGATTTTCATAATAGCAAGCTGGGACTTTTTGGTTTGGTTAGCCAAACTAGCAAGTCTGTTTGTTTGGTTACCACGGCAACTACTGTAGCTATCTTGTAACCTTGCTAGCTACTTCAGTGGATGTTGAACACATTTCTACCGGCAAATGAACACATTTCTAGAGGCAAATGTGTTAAATTATATCCATATGGTATAACAGGGATAATCAACTCGGGGCTCTATGCGTTCTCTGGAAAATAATGCAACTCCGTGGAAGGTCAGTTCCACTCCGCTTGTGTGTTGTGGAACACACCTTCCACATCGTTCATTATTTTCCATAGAACGCATAGCCCCTCATTGATTTTCCCTTCCGTATACCAGAACAGTCCTACTGAAAGACTCACATGACGTAATCATTGTTCTCTAACTCAATGTCACTTGAGGTAATTTGACCTCAGTTGTTTTTGGGATGCATTGGAAATACTTTTGGCTGTAACTGTAGTATTTCTAATTTAACAAACACTTTTACAGGGACAGTGATGAAAACACTGTCGTCTGAGACAGAAATTACAGTGAGGGAAAAAAGATCTCACTGTTCAAATAAACCTACCATTAAAATTATAGCCTGATCATTTCTTTGTCAGTGGGCAAACGTACAAAATCAGCAGGGGATCAAATACTTTTTTCCCTCACTGTAGTTTGTACTTGGTTGTGACAGCTAGGATAGTACTTATTGTTTTATTGTGTATTTGACCTAAAATACAGCAAATACTGTATCTCAATCCTCAGACCCATCCAGCATTCCTGTAGTCTAGCTTTCAGAATAAACCTTTCAGATCTCAATGCAGCTCTCATCCTTCCCTGTCCTCCCCATTTCCCCTCTCCAGGTCTCACACACAGAGGGATTGTCCCCTCTATTGTTGGCCTCTTGGTGAATCTATTTTAGCTGGGATGGAAATCAGCCTCCTCACAATGCTGCCGAAACACAGTCAATGGAGGTGTCAGTCTACCAGCCCTCTGTATTGTCCACAGGATCATTTAATTGGAGAGGCACAACGGTGAAGCCCCCTGTCGCTGTCGCAGGCACGAACGCACGTACATGCACACACACACACCCACGCAAGCACACACACACACACACACACACACACACACACACACACACACACACACACACACACACACACACACACACACACACACACACACACACACACACACACACACACACACACACACACACACACACACACACACACACACACACACACACACACACACACACACACACACACACACACACACAACACAACCACAGGTCTAAGCCCGTGAGAGGAACCTTTGTTGGGGGAAAGGACCAAGTCTCGTGGCCCCTTGTTCTCATGACTGGCTGACCAGACCAAAGGGGCTGGGGAGAGAAGGGAAACCTGCACTACCATTACCTGGGAGTCGTTCTGGGGGCAGGCACAATTAGTCAGCACACAATGAAGCTGTCTTTGATTGCAGGAAAGCCGGGGAAAGAGGGGGAGGAGAGGGGTGAGGAGACGAGAGGGGTGAGGAGTACTCCCCTGGCCCCAATCAGGGGCCTCCCTTGGGCACGAGAGGCATGCCTTTGGAGGAGCACTAGCCCCGGCCACGTCCTGTCATCAACGTCCTCTGTTTCTCTCTGAGATCCTGGCATAGGTTGAAAGATGCACAGGGAGAAAAAAGAGGAGACAGCATTCCTTAGTGATATCTGCTTCAGGTTGATAGAGGAGACAGCATTCCTTAGTGATATCTGCTTCAGGTGAATAGAGGAGACAGCATTCCTTAGTGATATCTGCTTCAGGTGAATAGAGGAGACAGCATTCCTTAGTGATATCTGCTTCAGGTGAATAGAGGAGACAGCATTCCTTAGTGATAGCTGCTTCAGGTGAATAGAGGAGACAGCATTCCTTAGTGATATCTGCTTCAGGTGAATAGAGGAGACAGCATTCCTTAGTGATATCTGCTTCAGGTGAATAGAGGAGACAACATTCCTTAGTGATATCTGCTTCAGGTGAATAGAGGAGATAGCATTCCTTAGTGATATCTGCTTCAGGTGAATAGAGGAGACAGCATTCCTTAGTGATATCTGCTTCAGGTGAATAGAGGAGACAGCATTCCTTAGTGATATCTGCTTCAGGTGAATAGAGGAGACAGCATTCCTTAGTGATATCTGAGAGGGACAGGAATTCACATGTTTAAAACAAAGTTGGTTTCGAATGAAATTTTATTGGGGAGTTCCCCGTTATTGTAACACCAAAACAGCTTTTGAGAAGCCACACCCTGCAGAATAAGACTGTATAATCATCAACATACTGTATATCACACCCTGCAGAATAAGACCGTATAATCATCAACATACTGTATATCATTCCCTGCAGAATAAGACTGTATAATCATCAACATACTGTATATCATTCCCTGCAGAATAAGACTGTATAATCATCAACATACTGTATATCATTCCCTGCAGAATAAGACTGTATAATCATCAACATACTGTATATCATTCCCTGCAGAATAAGACTGTATAATCATCAACATACTGTATATCATTCCCTGCAGAATAAGACTGTATAATCATCAACATACTGTATATCATTCCCTGCAGAATAAGACTGTATAATCATCAACATACTGTATATCACACCCTGCAGAATAAGACTGTATAATCATCAACATACTGTATATCATTCCCTGCAGAATAAGACTGTATAATCATCAACATACTGTATATCACACCCTGCAGAATAAGACTGTATAATCATCAACATACTGTATATCAATCCCTGCAGAATAAGACTGTATAATCATCAACATACTGTATATCATTCCCTGCAGAATAAGACTGTATAATCATCAACATACTGTATATCACACCCTGCAGAATAAGACTGTATAATCATCAACATACTGTATATAATTCCCTGCAGAATAAGACTGTATAATCATCAACATACTGTATATCATTCCCTGCAGAATAAGACTGTATAATCATCAACATACTGTATATCATTCCCTGCAGAATAAGAATGTATAATCATCAACATACTGTAAATCACACCCTGCAGAATAAGACTGTATAATCATCAACATACTGTATATCATTCCCTGCAGAATAAGACTGTATAATCATCAACATACTGTATATCATTCCCTGCAGAATAAGACTGTATAATCATGAACATACTGTATATCATTCCCTGCAGAATAAGACTGTATAATCATCAACATACTGTATATCACACCCTGCAGAATAAGACTGTATAATCATCAACATACTGTATATCATTCCCTGCAGAATAAGAATATATAATCATCAATATACTGTATATCATTCCCTGCAGAATAAGACTGTATAATCATCAACATACTGTATATCATTCCCTGCAGAATAAGACTGTATAATCATCAACATACTGTATATCATTCCCTGCAGAATAAGACTGTATAATCATCAACATACTGTATATCATTCCCTGCAGAATAAGACTGTATAATCATCAACATACTGTATATCACACCCTGCAGAATAAGACTGTATAAACATCAACATACTGTATATCATTCCCTGCAGAATAAGACTGTATAATCATCAACATACTGTATATCATTCCCTGCAGAATAAGAATATATAATCATCAACATACTGTATATCATTCCCTGCAGAATAAGACTGTATAATCATCAACATACTGTATATCATTCCCTGCAGAATAAGACTGTATAATCATCAACATACTGTATATCATTCCCTGCAGAATAAGAATGTATAATCATCAACATACTGTATATCACACCCTGCAGAATAAGACTGAATAATCATCAACATACTGTATATCATTCCCTGCAGAATAAGACTGTATAATCAACAACATACTGTATATCATTCCCTGCAGAATAAGAATGTATAATCATCAACATACTGTATATCATTCCCTGCAGAATAAGACTGTATAATCATCAACATACTGTATATCACACCCTGCAGAATAAGACTGTATAATCATCAACATACTGTATATCATTCCCTGCAGAATAAGAATATATAATCATCAACATGCTGTATATCATTCCCTGCAGAATAAGACTGTATAATCATCAACATACTGTATATCATTCCCTGCAGAATAAGAATGTATAATCATCAACATACTGTATATCATTCCCTGCAGAATAAGACTGTATAATCATCAACATACTGTATATCATTCCCTGCAGAATAAGACTGTATAATCATCAACATACTGTATATCATTCCCTGCAGAATAAGACTGTATAATCATCAACATACTGTATATCATTCCCTGCAGAATAAGACTGTATAATCATCAACATACTGTATATCACACCCTGCAGAATAAGACTGTATAATCATCAACATACTGTATATCATTCCCTGCAGAATAAGACTGTATAATCATCAACATACTGTATATCATTCCCTGCAGAATAAAAATATATAATCATCAACATACTGTATATCATTCCCTG